>NW_019727393.1:1606026-1653884 GCF_002891405.2 Cryptotermes secundus | reverse complement strand
TCACGGTCTTGTCGCTTGCAGATTTCTTATACTTTTTCTTCTACCCTGAAGATGGAGGCGATACGTTCCTCCGAAACGTCGGTTAACACCACATATACACGGTGCCAAATCCCAGAAGACTGCTTTCTTCATAGTCACCGCCGTGAAAGCCTCAAATCTTACACATAAAATATATTTGTTTCCTCCCCATTTGACTGTTAAACCAACGGTGGCAACATAGCAGTTAAATGATTCTTCTCTCAGCAGAAAATATATATTACCTGGTTATCAGGTTAGATACATATGTAGTAACAATAATACAGCATACACAACGTTTAACCAAAGTGATAGAAAACTCAAACAGGACAAGAAACGTAACCCAAATCTGGTCGATGGACCAGGTAAACAGAATGACAGCTCTACAGGGGAGTAGCTGCATACGCACATAACAAAACTGCTCTATACAAAGATAAACATGTGAAACCTCCGTGTAAAGAAACACTCAATTTAACAAGCACACTCGTTACTCGTAAGACACGTAAGATGATACGTCACCAAATTGGAGACCAGGCTACTATAACAATATCCTTCGCTCTCTGGAAACAAGGCTACTCGATCTCTCTATAGCAGGCAAAACAACTCGCACAAACAGCATGATCCGTGAGGCCAACTGCGCAACATCCACACAGCCATGAAACCAGGACAGGCGCACTCAGACAGTCAACACTTCGCCAAAATACACAAGGCTTACCTTAGATGCTGAAGTTCTGCGAAGGCTCTTCCTAACACTGAAGTTACAACACGCCATACCAAATAAAATTATTTTACGCATATAAAAATAAACTAACGAAGCAAAGCCAAGACACATTTTCACTACCGCTTTACTCTCACGCTTAAAACTAAAACGAAACTCAGGCAGGCTATCGGAAAGTAGGAAGGAAGATGGATTGGGATTGGATAGCCCACGTCATGTGACTCCGTGACGTAGAAAGGTCATGATAAGGGGAGGAAGATGGCCGATGAAGATTAAATAACGCTGAAGTCGTACCCAACATCAGAGCCGCGAACGCCGCGAACGTGACAACGGCTCGGTGGCTAGGTGTAGTGCGTAGGGCCTCGGTTGTATTTCTCTAAGAATCAAGTTATTGTTTTTTTTTTTCTTTTTTCACAATGTCACGTATTACATGGGCAAAGGTGACATTTTGTCCGAAGGTAAAGTGGTTGGAGCACGTATCTGACCATTCACCTCAGTCTTGTACCGGGTCAGAAGTGTTCGGATTTTTACCTGAACGCCTATATACAATCACCATGTTCTACTGCTGCAAAGGGATCTTTTCACTTTCGTGAACAATTCGGAAATATACACCATTTGTGCCTCGCAGAACGGGAGCTGAAATATATACATTTCAACCGACAGAGAATCCCCTTTTTTTAGTGTAGTAATCTCTATTTTACACCAATTAAAATTTACCCATCCTCTGAAAAACGGATATTCTCCAAAAATTATCCTGAGTATTGGGAGTTATAATATCAAAAAAGTGGGCCCTTTTAGTATCTAGGAGTTTTCTACATGAAATGTTTTGATATATATGATGAATTCAGAAAGAAACTTATGTTGTACAGTATTGGATATCGTGTACCTGTAGTGACAAGTTTCNATGGAGGCGATACGTTCCTCCGAAACGTCGGTTAACACCACATATACACGGTGCCAAATCCCAGAAGACTGCTTTCTTCAAGTTTCAGATCTGTTTGTAGTCTGCAATTTACGGGATTCACTGTAAATATTTTATGTAAAATCATTAGGAAGGTGGAACGCTGAAAACTGTCTGTATTCCGTATTCTACATACTGATGTTGGAAACGCAATGCATTTGCGTGTATGGTAAGTTTCTCTTTAAAATCTGAAGTTATAACCGTTTATGAGACTGGCTATTCTCTTGACGAAACAGCAAGCTCCCGGTTTAATTTCCGGTCGATTCTTGCATGGCCCCTAACCATTCAGTTGTCTCCCTGTTCGCCAACTCCTACTGCAATTGGATCTATCAATCTTACTGAAGTAAGAAAATATTCCGGTTCTGCTTTGTATCTTAATATCGCAGAAATGTTTCGCCTTCTTTGCGTGGATTGTCTGAAAAAAAACATTTCTTGATTCGTGTCAAGATTCAACTGTACCATAAGTTATGCAGCATCAAACGTTAATATGTCAATCATTAGTTAGAAATGACGTTGAAGGAAATTAACATAACCTATTTTATTTGCATGTCAGTGCTAGGACAAGGAAAGTGAGTGTACCCAGGTACCTCTGTCAGAAGGACAACAATGGAGCCCGGAACCTCCACAGAAAGAAGCAAATTTTATTCACTCTATGCTACAAGGCGGAAGGTCGCGGGTTCAAGTCCCGATGAGGTCATTGGATTTTTTTCAATTGACCTAATCCTTCCAACCGCACTAGGTCCTGGGGTTTACTCAGCCTCTAACTGAAATGAGCACCAGGAATTAATTAAATAATTTTTCCGGGGAGTAAAGGCCGGCGGACTCGTAAGGCTGACAACTTTACCGCCATCTTTGAGCCGATTGTCTAGATAATGTGGGACCCTCAACGTCTCACAAACCTATGGGCTTTCACGGCCTGGTACAGGGATAGCTTTACTTTTTTACTTTTTTACCAAAGCTTTGCACGAAGTGAGCGCAAGATGAGGTGACGTCTCCCTGGCCAGTGTTCCGTCAACAATTTGTCAAACGTTTTCAAGAATCACAATGCAAGGCGGTTGAGCTAAAGTTTATTGATTTATTTTCAGTGCCCTGATGTCTGTCTCAGGAATTCTACCCTGTGACAAGAACTTGAAGCATAAGACATTTTTAAACAACATTTTGGGCTACGGTTACACAGAAAAGCATAGGCCAGTGGTAACGCTCCTGACTGGGAAAGTTTGCCGCGTTACAAATTATGCTATCTGTATTCAAATTCTCCAGACAAATTAAGCAGGACACTATCACATTCTTACAAATCACAACCCTTCGTAACTTGTGTAGTTAACGCTTTTTAAAACAAAACAATGCTCCTAATAGTAGCATTTGAGCAAAGAAATAATGAGAAAACACGTAGGGATCATTAAAATATTTGGATTCGCCAAAAAATACATGCCCTAACGGAGAGAACGTGTTGCAAGAATGGAAGATGAAAGATTCGCAAAACAAAAAGTGTTGCAGTATAAAATTTAAGGGACAAGAGGTATTGGAAGGTGAGAAATAAAATGGACAAATCATAATAAAATGGTTACTTATGCCCCAGCAGAACAGATATTATTAGTTAACTTGTGTTGTATACGAATCAAATTAAAGAAGAAAATAAAAGGAAGATACATAAAATAAGGTAAATACGGAAAGAACAGAGTGAGAGGGGAAGGAAGATAATGAAAGAAGGGGTGGCAAAGAAGTGCAGTTGGAAATTATAAGCAGATTAGTAAAAGAGTTTAAATAAGGAGAAACGAAGGGAAAGGGGAACTGTAGACACTACAATGGTGGGTTTGGCGGGAGGAGGTGGGAAGCTATGTTAGATATGTACCAGGATAAAATTTGTATAATTTTTCAAAGTTTTCACCAAATAATGTGAAAGGTGACGACGCTTAGACATTATGCGAACTAGCATATACAACCACCTCGTTATGACTTCATTTTATCCACTACTTGTACATAAAAATATCTTGGCTTTAAATTCTAATTTGGTTATAAACCGACCGGGATAATCCAAGTACTCTTATATGTACGTGTTTATTGACATATACGTAGCATTACTGACTGCGACGCAAACACTCGTACATGTTAAAATTTAAGAAAAAGTAAGTAAAAATTTTGTATTTCTGTGACTCCCTCAAGTGCCCAAATGATGCACCTAGTGTGGTTAGCACATTGGATATCTGGGGCCTATAAATGCCATCGATTTATAAAACTATCTTTGACGTAGATAGAATGTAATTACTTTCAACTAAAACCGAAACCGATGTGAAAGTAGAACATTTTATTGTTAATGTTGTATTTTAGCGTCCTGTTGCACTGATTTTCCTCCATGATATGTATGTATTGGCCGTCTTGTAGTGCACTCAATCTCACATGTCACATGTGATGTTTCGGCATCAGTGTGCCATCCTCATGTGTGTTATTTACGTCAAGCTATTGCATTGCTCGCCATCATGTGTCGTTTATAAAATTATCTAAAATGCACACTCTTCACTAACTTAGAGCAGCCCCTAGTCTGAAATAAATTATAACCACTCCCAGCGAGCTAAATAAATCACATAACGCTACTGGGGAAGATAAATAATCAAACCTTTAAACATGTACCAAAGACAATACAAGATGAGGTCTTTCTGAATATGGTATAAGAAAACAGTCACGGAGCCCATAACAAGACTTCTTACACCAGGGTGCTGTATGTCACAGACGGATCAACAAATTCACCTCTGGTGAAGGACTCTTTGGCAAGCGCAATTAATGACAGTGCCACAAGAAACCTGAGTGGTGTACATTGCTGACTGCGATTGTTATGGTGCACTTTAATGGCGCACAAGTGCGGTGTACCACTGTGTGCTGCATACGAAGTCTTGTTGACAGGCTCTATATTCGTTATTCCATTAACAAGAGATGGGAAACGCTCACCGAACTGTAAACATCACCACTGCGCCACTCAGCCTGTATGACACGTCATACTGAACTGCCCAATTCCAAAGCATAACATATTTCTCGGATATAACTTCGTGTAGTCCGTTGAAAGTCAACTGAAGTTTCGTAGGAACATGTCGCCTCCTGCTTTCACTCTGGTATTTTGTTCGGTTTATTCAACTCTAACGATGAAAGCGATATGTTCCTACGAAATTTCGGTTGACTTTCAACGGACTACACGACGTTACATTCCAGAAAATTACACTCTTCATAACCACCGCTGCGAAACCCTCAAATCATACATACCCTGTTTCGTGTGTTTGGGGCTAAGCACCGTCACGAAAAGGAGTCACGTGTTTGGTGGGGATATATTGTTTAACTACTCGCTCCTATTATACGGTAGCGAAAGAGTCTTTATTAAGCAGGACTTTTGAGGCAATATTTTGTGTTATTATTCGACACTCTCATTACCTAGACAATACATCGAACTATAGGGTGATTGTGAATGATCAAACGGAAAAGATTTGGATGGACTTGATCATGGCCTATTGGCTACTGCCTGAAGGGACTGAGGAAATCCATGAAAACCCCAAGTACGTATCGAGATTCAAACAGAACGCCTCCGGATTATTTATCACTCGACTCTAGATCAATTTCCATGGTAAACAACTTTTCTTGAGATTCTGACAGTCGCTCATCTAGTCAAGGAATCACCGCCTTTCAAGGAACCTGAAGTTTCATTATCGTATTCACAAGAGCCAACTTTCTAAAATCAACTGTATTTAAATTATGAAATTATTTGTTCATTTTGGTAAGGTTACAATCCCCACTGACAAGTTCTCTGCTGTTTTCCTTCATGGCGTTGCATAGTGATTTCTTTATGAAATATGCGACTGCTAGGAGATGAAACATTGTGTAGAATCGCTATCACAAACATGTGACTTGCGGACCGTTCACACACAGTGCATGCAATAACAGCTGTATCACCATAATTTCCTAACAACTGGGTACCTCACTTTCTGCGCTCATCAATGTACGTTCCATGTTTGGCCTCTGTATCAACCTCCGCTACAATTTATGTCTTTGCCACTGAGGTCCCATCTGTCGGGCCGTTCTTTAAATGTGAGCGGAGCTTGTAGAACTACGTAGCACTGCCGTAATGAAAGGGGTTACTTCCTGCCAGGAATTGTTACATATGGTTGATGAAGAAAATTATGGCTTCAATGGAATTCTACTGCAACCCCTCCTGGAAGCAGACTACCTCATTCAACGTATAATTTTGGGATTCATTGATATGTATGGTATGAAACAAATCCCGCATGGTAAACAGTAGAATTAACTACAAATTAAATTTTAAACGACAAAAAATAATATTCGTTGCGTTATAATAGAACATGGAAAGTCGCTTCTAGTTTCTATGAATGTGAGCTTGGAACGCAAAGCAAATCGCATTGCAAATGTACAGCACCGGAAGATCCGACCATGAATGTATGTGTTTGTGATGCAGACGATGTTAAATTCAGTAATTACATTTTCCACCAGTAGAGAGCGGGGTTACCTCAACAATACAGCCAAAGCATTGCCCGCAGAGAAACTCGTACCTAGGCGAGGAAAAGCTACTACACAAAACTTGAGGTTCTGTGCTTGTAATTTGCCATGCGACACGTGATCTCGACAGCGTCATGAAAACACGTCGCCTGCAGGTATACTGGGCTTTATGGTCAGGACGCAAGTATAAAGCAGGGAAATCCCTAACCGGAATATATTCAATATGCAAGTGCAGAATGAGTGAAATATGAAGACTGCTATTTTTCTTCTTGCAAAATACGCGAACTGAATTCTCTGAAAAAGATATTCAGTTATATTTGTTCAGCTATGCGCTTCTTTGCAGCCCCTCGGAAGATTGCAAAATGTCTGAGAAACTAAAACAGCTGTTACCCTGACACCGCAAAGCGGCCTCCGTAGTCTAGAGGTAACGTTCCCACCTCATGACTCGTGGTACGCGGGTTCAAACCTGGCGGAGGTCGTGGAATTTTTAAGGGCAGAAAAATTCAGGGAACAAGTCCTCCGGGAGGGACTTTAAGCCGTGGGTCCCGTGTCGTAGCTTTACGGCACGTAAAAGAACCTCATATCTCCAAAGGAGGTCACTGACCCAAATTCAAGGACGTTTCCCGCCCAACAGTATTCTCTAACGCCTCTGATAGATGGGGGGAAGCATTATAGATACCGCCAAGCCAGTAGAGGCCGAACTCGCTGGCTCGGTCGGGACTGATGGTACGCACCAATATCGGTAGGGTATAGAGACTGGTAGACTATCATAGAGGGAAGCACAATGGACCAATACTGGTCTAAGTGCATGGGAAACCCACCCTCTCCAATAACTAACTAACTAACTAACTAACCCGACACCGCACTGTTGTACACTTCCACTTTCATATTTCCCCTTATAAAAGTCTGCATACTGCGAACATAAATAAGTTCACTGATGAAGGAATTACCTGCTTTTGTTCAACGACGATATCTCAAGCATAAAGACCGAGAAGGGAAGCCTAACCGGTAAAGCATTTGATTTATATTTTGGTCTGGCTCTGTTCGAATCCCGACCAAAACCCCAATTAGTGAGACTGAGGTTTATCATGGTCTCCTTCAGCCCTCCTGGGCAAATGCGAGGATGGTGGCTTAAATTAGGCCACGAATGTATCCTCTGCAATTCATTACTCACTACCATCCGGTTATGAGAAGCTACAACCTACATAACCTCAGTCACCTGCAGCATCATAAAATAAATTACAAACGAAATCAAATGCAGATTTCCAGGGTAATTGGCAGTTATACATTGAGAAGAATTCGGACGTCTTTATGGCCTGGTTTAAGATTCTGGACAAAGCTGAAATCTGGATTCAGTATTGAACTCAGGGCTTCATAAGTATGAAGGCTGTGCCTTGACGTTCGTATCAAATTATGCTAAAACCAGCAAAGTTCGTTGTGCCGGGCTTAAGGGGACTGTTTGCTGACAACACATTCTCTTTGCATGTACACAGTTATAAGCGACCTGAGAGGAATTCAGAACACGTTCAGTGCTGTGATGGCAGTCGGTCGCAGCAACTCTCGCTTCGAGGGGCCGCGTGTGTGGAGTCTACCCTTAACAAGTTAATAACAAGCCCTCCCCCCTCTACAAACACACACACTGGAACAAGTTAATAATTACCGACCTCTACTCAGCTTCTGTAAATAAATTATGAACAATGTTAACTACAAGGGCCAGCTTTTCACGTGTTTACTTATGGGGGTCAAGGTTCACAAGCTCGGCCCAATGCAAGGGGTGTTGGTCAAGGAGTTTTACGTCATTTTAGCTTATTTCTCACGTACAGTAGAGTGAAGCATAATGAAGTACCGGGTAGCTTACTTTTGCTTTGGAACGTCACTTGCGTGGCAGTGATAAATACTGCGCAGCCATCAGTCAAGAGATTTTTAAGCTCAAACTCGTTGGCTATAAACAACATAGTGAAGTGCAATACAGTGTAGAGACGTTTTAATTTCGAAACCCCTTTCACGCATTTGAGAGAAGCCTTGGTTATCGCGCCGATGTTCAAGGTATTTTGCTGCTGGTCAAGTGAACTGACGTTAAAGTTAACTCATTCGCATGAATTTAGTGAAACTACGGGTTCAATTATCTCCATGAAATATAGTTCTTCCCGAGGACCCAGTGGTTGCACAGCTTGTCAATGAATTTCTCCTCTTGCGGAACCGAAAGTGCCATGATCATGTTCACAAGAGCCACACAAGGGCCCTGCTGAACCACCTGGACACAGTCCAAATTTATAGGATGTTCCTTTGTGGTAGACTTTAACATTAAGTCCTATCCTCCATCTCTCCCACCTCGACAGAACGTTGAAGTGACCGTGAGCATGTTATGCTGAATCCTAGGGTCATGTAACAGGCAGTGTTTGGATCTGCTGTGCTCCCAGAATTCCAAACCTCTTCATTAACAAAGATGGTCTAATTTTATGAAGTACACATGGGAAAACTGAGAATGTGTATACAATTTTGATTAGAAACACTCAAGAAAAGGTTCATTTGGTGAAAAAGAGTAAATTGGCTGTTATTTTGTGTCTGAACCAGCCTTGAGGGTGCGTCAAAATCTGAGTGCCATACGTCATTACGTCACCGTTGGAAGGAATTATATTTTATTTTGTCCTAAGATGGGATCCAAATGAACTTAAAGATGTTCTAGACAGACAGCAACAAAAAGATTCTGGAAAATCAGTGTGCAAAGTGTGGACCAGATTCAGTTTGCTTAAAACGGTGCCTAACGACTGACTTTTGTCAGTACAGTGCAGTTTCTTTTTGGTCGAAAACTGTAATGCTCATTTTAAGGTCTAGAGGTCTAGACGAGGTACGCTAACGACAGGGCAGACTAAAATGACGGAAACCTTCAGTCAGAAGATGCGTTGTCCCGGTCAAATTTCGAAACTAGCACGTCTCGAATACATTTCCGTAGCTTTACCGCTACACCAACGTGCTTGGTGATGTAAATTTATTTTGGTAGATATATACCAACGGTTCGGAGGAACCTGTTGCCTCCTTCCATCTTCAGGGAACAGGAAGCATCAGAATCACTGATATCTATATAGAAGGTGCCACATCCCTGGAGGCAGTCATCGTAACGTAAAATCAATCTTCCGGTTTTGCAAGAGGGAAGCTTCGTATCCACGTCAGAGACGATCAATATTTGAATCAAGATCTGTTCTTCGAGTAACAAGTATACAGTTGATGCAGGTGTAAATGCAACCCACAGGAACCGCAGTTACGCATTTGGTAGAAGGGCTAGGCTACTGAAAGGGCACTCCAAGCTTCCGAGCAGGAACTAATTTTCCGCACTGTCCATGCAGTTCTGAGGCCCATCCGGCCCGATATCCAGTAGGTACCGAGCAGGAACTATTTTTCCGCACTGTCCACTCAGTTCCGAGGCCCATCCGGTCCGATATCCAGTGGGTACCTAGCAGGAACTATTTTTCCGCACTGTCCACTCAGTTCCGAGGCCCATCCGGTCCGATATCCAGTGGGTACCGAGCAGGAACTATTTTTCCGCACTCTCCACGCAGTTCCGAGGCCCATCCGGTCCAATATCCAGTGGGTACCGAGGGCTACTTCCTATAGAGTAAAGCTGTTTGGTGCTCAGGTGGTGACTCATCTTCTTCTAGTGCCGAGATCACGAATGCGTGGAGCTACACCTCCATCATATACATTCTCAATACTTTCACGAAATGCAGGGCAACATTCCACCTCTACCGCTTCGAGTTGGGTTGCCTACGTGTAATCGTGTCGACAGAACGGAAGTCACCCGAGGGCCTACGATTTTGAACTTACTTCCCTTCAAGTGATTAATGTTGTTGCTTAGCAACTTAACATGCAGGTTAGTTATATGTCACTTCAGAACCGTTTTGTAGCCATGCGTGTCTTTCAGCTGGACTGTGCCCGTACTCACATCACGTCACCGCTGATGATAAAAGGATTAAAATTAAATGCGCGCTGCCAGAAGGCTTTCCTAAAATGCACGAAGCTGATTATTATTGTCCTTTCGGAGAATGCGGTATATCCCCGTGAAGCACGGCGACTCAAAACAAAATTAGGAATACACAAGAAGGTTGTATGTAACCAAAAATTTATGACACCAGCCGAAAAGGCAGAAATATAATACCCTTGCAGTCAACGTCACAGTACTGGCTTTGCATTCCCACTGCTTACATCTCTCTCACTTCTTTACACACTTTTTAATTTATAATTTTTACTTCTGTGCATTTTTAAACACATCCATAGTTCAGTGAGCTAGGAGCAGACTTCTCACACAGGAGCCCAACTTCCAATCCCGGGTGATCTCTTATGACATTCGTGTTGGATGAAGTGGCATTCAGGCACGCTTTTCTTTTACTTGTTCTTCTTTCGCATGGTAAATAATCGTTCCACTCTCGTTCCACTCTCGTTCCATATTCATTTGTTGCCGCCCCCAGAGTTGCGCGGTAACTTGTCTTGTCCCCGTTCTTCAAGTTTGGGTCTTCATTGCCTAACCGAACTTGGTTTGTTATAAAAGAGTGAATTTTGTGTATACCCACCCACACGGGTTTCCGAACACAGCGTAAAGTAACCTTCCGCCTGTGCGTCAGGGCTGCATTGCAGGATAAGTTTACCAACTCAGTGCTAAAAGAGGTAATTTTACAAACGTCCAAATATAATAATAAAGACTGGTTCCTTTGTCACAATAACAGGATTTAGGAATTTAGGTTTTCGACTTAATTTCTCACCTGACACTTGGCTTGGTATACAGTAAGGTCATTGGACCCTTATTTCTCTTTAAACTGTTTGCATATTTCCATCAAGGTTCATCTCATGTTCTCTTGAACAAAATGAAAGAGCCCAGAAGGAACAAAATAAGACATGGATAATTAAGTTTCATTCCCATAAAAAGATTATTTCTGTTTCCTCTGTGTTCCTTAATGTTTCTTGAGGTGGGATAGCTCACTCTTTATAACGGCTTGACTAAGGGATGGATGATATAGGGGTCGGAGTTCGGTTCTCAGGACAGCCAAGAGATTTCCTCTTCCCCATGGCGTTCACTGCGACCGTGAGTCTCAATCTGCCTCCTATCCGATGACTATCGGGACATCTTCCAAAGTGGGCAAAGCAACTGGGCCGTGAAACTGACCAGTCACCTGCATCTAGTGACAAGGTTAAGCATGTTTTGTGGTGTGTCCCCACTCCCTCGTACGAATTCTTGTTCTAATTAAAAAAAGGTTCAATCATTTATTTCGTTTGGGGCCCTGTGTATTCTGGTAAATATGCATAAATTGTTACATAATGCTAAATGAGTCATATTTTCCTCAAAATGCGCTGGTCTAATCCGTAAAAATTATTGAATTCAGACGACAGGAATTTCATTATGCTTAATGCTAATGAAATGGTTCTGAAAGATAAGAACTGGAGTCATCTGGCTCCGGATGTAAGGCAGTGGCGGTTTCTGTGTACGTCATAGGATATTCGTGTTTTAGAAAGGGCAGAGGAAGACGTGGCTAGCTGGGCGACTGTTTATTACATCCATTAATAGTTTATTTAAAGATACTGTCTGCAGCTCAGACTACGCAGTGTCGAATTAGAGAATGATTAGTGAATAATGAGTTAAAAAGGATTAGAAAGGAAGCGATCATGGCCTAATTAGAGACACTGTCACGGTATTTGTTTTGAGGGGTTGAGTATGATCTCGGGATGGGCGATATGCTGATAGAGAATTCAACCCGGTACTTCCCATATACGAATCAGAGCTCTAACCATTCTGCCGGACGTTCAGACAGAACTAATGCTATCTTCCCAAGAATGACTCCGGTTCACGCAGTTAGCTCAATAGTTTGTTAGTGGTTAGTCAAAATTTATAATGTGCATATAACGCGAAGATAGTGAATGTCTTTTTTGGATCAACGAAGAAAAATTCAGTAATAAGGAGGCTCCGACAGGAAATCGTAAAGCCTCTTTTCTTACTGCAGGTTTCTAGTTCCGTTGTAAAGAACTTCTTAGTGAGGTACGGATTCTGTAAAGGCTTTTGTTAAACTTGTTTTAATCTTAAAGATCGCCATACTTTTAACTGTACAATTGCAACAATATACCACATATGATATGTAGCTATAGAGCGGGTAGAACCGAAATCCGTACACAAGCTATAGGGCAAGACAGGTGTGGGCAGGCGCAGGGGGAGATCTGAAAGTATGAACAAGGCTGGAAGAAGCGAACAGGTAGGGAAGTGATCTGTTTCCATGTCAAATTTCACACAAATAGTTCAAAATTTATCGTCATTAAAGCGAAAGCGAAAGAATGTTTTCGCAGTAGTGGTTTCACAATCTACAACACGTAGCTTAATGAAAATACCGTGAACAATTCTGTCTTCTGGCATGTATTGCCATGTTGTCCGAAAGAAATACTTGTATATCCACCTTTCCGTGGGCCGTATTTCCTCCGTCTTCAGGGCTGAATAGTAAGCCAAACAACATATCATCAAGAAGCAGACGCAAGCTGAGTTCTGGTTTTCAACCTTGAGGACGGGGTCAGTATCATCCCCTGAAATGATAACGGGCTACAACTGGAATAGTTGGCTTTCAATTCCAGAAGACAGCAGTCTTCATAATCACCACAATGAGAACCGTCCAGCAAAAGTCACATAGCTTTCCAATAACTGTTACCGTATAACATTTCATTGTCGCTCCAACGTCACACGTGAGCCCTGTAAAGGGGGCAGAAGCTCTGACATTGCGCCCGCTTACAAAGACGCGTGAAGTTCATATCAAGTTTCATGAAACTCGGTCAGCTGATTCCAAAGTCAAAGTTGGGAGACTGACAAAGAACATGGCGATCTCATGAGGTTAACTTTCCACACAGAAGATAAGTAGGCTACGAAAACACTTCTGAAGAGTACTGTCTTCTGCCATGCTACATCGTGCATTCCGGTTGAATTTATCGAGTCTTTGAAAGGATTTACTGCCCCCATTTTGATGGTAGAAGTGTAGGCAAAGGCGTCATGAGCAAGGAACGAGGAGAGTGCTGTTTTCTCGGCTTACTGTTCTACGCTGAAGGTGGAGGCGATACGATCCTCCGAAGAGTAAGTAACTTTCCACAAGACTACAGGACCCAAAGCCAGTACTTTCTCAGTTGTCGCTGTCAGAACATGAAAACTCATGATATAATGATGAAGCCTGTCGGAAAATGCTAACGAAGCTCCTAGAGGAGGGACGTTGTTTAATTTAAAGGATAAAACTTTGGAGTGTAGTTGTTTTTAAGGGTCGTGTGTGAATTCCTCGTCATCAAAATATCTAGGACTGGCAACACACGATTTCTCTCTCAACCTCATACCTCCCACCTCCTCCCATTCTGTCTTCTAACAAAATCTGCCTTGGCAATACTTCCCGAGCCAAACAGAAGTCCCTGTTACATCAAGAGTTTTATATTCTGGGATGCAGTACTTTAAAATTTGTCACGATAACTACAAGTACTGTGTTTGTGGACGTAATACATTGAAATAAGCGAAGGTCTTACAGATTGAACCAAACGCCACACACAAGAAATGCAAGGAACCCGTCCACATGTCTCCGATCATCCGATCTGTCAAACCAGCCTGGACATCTCCCCCACATAAACAGAGGGAAACTTAACTTTGCTTAGTGCACGTCTCTTCTCCAGAATTTATTGCTTGCCAACATTATCCTTGAGTCACTCCCCGCGTCAACTACAATATCGACGTGAAGTTTCTCAACTATTGCGAGGTGCACTTCCAGCTTGGTCTAATCGTGTATAATTAGCGTGTTAATGTTTCGATTCCTGGCACTGGCTTCGGTTGAGGATACAATTATGTCTGTGTTTAATTAAGCCCCGCGTCTTGAAGTCTTCTGGAGGAATGGCTCAATAATTTTTAATCTAGGCACAAGATATATGTCAATAGGCAGCCTCACGTCCTGAAAGCTTTACCTCAGGGAAGGACACAACTGGTTTCCATAGACCAGTGATTAAGATCTAAAAGTTTGTAACGATGGTACATTGCTACAAGTATTATGGTTTTGGACATTATCCATGCCCCGTCCATTTTCTACAAAACCGTCCTGTTTATTTTTCAAAACACAACGTTTCAGGGACTGGATTCTGTCTCCGTTTTCAGGTAAAACCTACTCAGTTCGGTCCAACAGATAGAGCTAGTCCCTAACCCATCTCCGGAAATAAGGAGTAGTTCTGTCTATTGGACCCAACTGAGTAGGTTTCACCTGAGGACGGGGACAGAATCCAGTCCCCGAAACTTTGTTTTGAAAAATAAACAGGACGGTGTTTTAGAAAACCGACGGGACGATAGATAATGTCCAAAAACATAATATTTATAACAGAACAGGGGACTGGGTAGGCCACGGAGCCAGTCTGAACAGTGTGAAGAAGAGATAGATCTTACGCCCCTGCCGGAACTGAACGATTTCTTGGTCATCCAACCCGTAACCTAGTTATTACACCAACTGAAGTAATTAATAATTCATATAATTTTAGGTGTTCCCGAAATGTCAGAAAATTACTGCAATTTCATGTTTAAATGTTAACGGCGTTTTCACAGTCCTCATGCCGGTTGGTCTATTATGCCCATATAATATATAGTCATATACTCGTATTTGAATTGATATACTTCATCTATTAAAATGTAACATAAAATTATACCAAGTGGTTAATTAGTAAGTAATTAATAATTAAAATTTTCGTTAGGAGTTTTATAGGTCTCCAGCTATCTAGTGTGACGCTACGGTATTTCATTTCCTGAAAAATTAGTGAACTTCCCACATTTGAATAATAGTCTTATTTTACAGAAGCGAAACTAGACTGAAATCGTGTCTGTACCAGTGTAAATCCATAGTAACTTTTAAGTAATCCATACGGAATTATGACGTCAGACCTGGTTATTATATACAGTGATATGTTCAAACAATCTGTTGTTCTGTTATCCTATATGATTCTCCTGTAACCATCTGCACCAACATGTTCACTGCTCTACGTTAACACAAAGTTCCCCCCCCACCCAAAAAAAAAGTAGAATGATCGGCTGTACCATCGCCCCGGAAACCACTGTAGTGTGGGTTTCGCAAATCTGAGAAGGGACCAGATATTAACTTTATGTACTCTCCTGCTAGCAATATATCTCTAGGACAGAAACTGATAAAGTTACGCTGTTTGTAGGCCCTATTTTCTTTATTACATCTGCGATCCATTTAGCACACAAATGTACTATTAAGGAGGAAATTTAGGTGACTGTTTGCACTTAGGTATAGGGTGTCATGTTGATTTCTCAAGGTACAGGCCTGCAGACACACATGCACACCACTCCCTTTCAATTTAATGAACCGAAAACTCTAATTTTCTCTCACCTTCATTACTACTGGCAAACAATTTTCTTCGGGCAGTAACAGCTGTATGAGCGACATCTCATGAATGTTTCTATGTCTCGGTAACAAATACAGATGAATTTTTTTACTACGTACTGGTTCGAAATTTATCAATCTACGTTTCTATACTAACACATACATTTGATTACTGGTTCTTATCGACATGACTATTTGCATTATGTCAATTACAAATACGAAAAAAAAGATGTAATTTAGGAAAATAAGAAACATTGTAAAAGGAAACTAGTAGTATTAGAAATAGATGATTTCAGATGAGGAACCATTAAACGATGGTAAATATAAAAGGAAAGACGACACATCCTACAGTACCACACAGCGTTATGTGGGTGACAGAAATACTAGCTTCACGCTTAGAGAGATTATTTACCGTAGTGTGTCCTGTACAGCAAGAGAGGAAGGCCGGACGAGACACGGAACTGTTATGGTGTGGTGCCCCAGCGGGAATTCTAAACCGATCGTCGGTCATTCAATGACACAACTACCCTAACTGATGAAACAGTACACAATTACGAGTTCGTGTGTTTATATATATTGTCTCGTATTTTAGGGATGTGCGTGACTTATAGACGGATTTTGGACTAATGACCAGATTTATTGCACACTTATGTAACTTAAAAAAGACAATCTGACACACTACGTCTTATCTTCTACATCATCTTCGACTGCCGTCTCAAATCCTTCAATTCTTCTCTCAGGTGCCCTGAGATCCTCGTTATAGAGCCTCGGGGAGGCCCGAACAGAAAACACCGTTTCCTGACAATTCAACTCTTGTTTTAGACGCGTGTTTAGCTCACCGTTGCATAGAAATTGTAGTTCTTCGATTGCTGCTTGCGTATTCGTTTCCGCGGGAACCCGTTTACCGACTCGTTCCCTAGCAATAAACGTCCTTTCCGGATTTCAGGCGTCATATCATAATATGTATATGTGTGAGTGTGTGCGCTGAAAAAATGAGCTAATTGTAAGTATGGAAGGTAAGGTAGTTAACATGGAAAAAAATCCAAGAAAACTACAAACACAGAAGGAAGTCTTAGAAAACAGACCTGCTACAAGTAAATGACAATATGACGGTAAGAGGAGGAGATTCAGGAAAATTATCGAGAATGGTGACCTTCATTTCACCACTTCTCGACTGTTCAAGGCAATGAAACAACCGAGTCGAAGAAACAGATTTGCTTTGCCTGTAATTTTTTAAACCTGTAGATGCTTATGAGCTTATTTCGTGCTCCATGAACTTTGTAAACATGTTAACAGATGTTAGTGTTGTTCAAAATATTTTCTTGCAGCTTTCGCCTCTTATCTCCAGTAGAGCGGTCACCAAATTGTAATTACTATTTTCACAAGTCCATGAAGTGAACGTACAGAGATTAGGTGGCATCCGTCAGAAGGCTGTAACTCTGAAACTACTGAAACGGTTTCGTTGAAATCAAGAAATGCTTTTTACGATATAAGTAGCGAAGGAATGTTAGATTTGCTTCATATCATTCTTTACGAGGAACCCAAATTCGCACTTTGCTGAAGTTACATAAAAATCGATTGAACCTACGATTATTATTATTATCTGTTATGTTAAATATTCAAGAAACAGAAATATTATTCGAAACATTTTTCGTTTCGGTAATCGTAATAACAACACACATGAAAAGTAATTAATTTCTCTAGGCAATATGAATACCTTCACAACAGTGTTGGTTACCGTGACAGCTTGAACTGAGCTCCACTATAATTTCCGTTACTAGTAACCCCAGGTTTTAATGTACATTATTCGCTAGTAAATGCAGTTGATTTACGGTTCAACAATGGTGGGTTGTTCCAGTAACAAATAAGCATAAAATCCCACTGGGTATGCAAAACCACAAGGATAAATAACTTCTCTGTACAGTGTGAATAGCTCGGCGACAATAGAATATACATGCACATCAATGACGTATCATGAATTGTATTCCACCACTAATTTCGTTCACAGTCTCACCAGGTTTTAAGTGCACTATTCATTTGCTAATAGGCCGACTTACGCCGTTTGTGTAGAATAACAGATCTGATATATGCAAAAGGAGAGTGGCGTCAGAAACGACTGAACACAGTAGCCAATACGATATATAGAACACTGAGGTAATATTCTAGTTTTCTGAGGAAATGTTCATTTATAAATTTAATGATATTTCTAAACTCTACCTCTTTGATTCGACAACTTCTTGCAATTTCAGTACCATATTTGGTGTTTCAAATATTTCCTTATATCATGGCGCGTCTTCAGGTGGTGGATGGATGAGACGGCCTCCACATATATTGAATAAGCAGTAGCGGACAGCCGAGAAGGTGTGGTCCTCCCGCTTCACCGTAAAAAATAATCTTGTTACGAAATGTCACGAAGGGTCTCGGACCTGGACGTATTCCTTTAATAAACAAAATATTTTAAGAAAATGGACTTTAAATTTGGTACGTGGAATGTAAGAAGTCTGTAAAAGTGTAGTTTCGATCGTGAAATTTTCGAAAGAAATATCAAAATATATGTTTGATTTTGTACGAGAACAGGAGGTCAGTTGGAAGAGAGATGGCACCGAAGCAGCAGGCGAATGTACAAAATCTAAACATTCATTAATTCTATTTGGAATATGGAAGAATTTCCTGATCAGTGGAAGGAATCTATTATTGTACCAGTTCAAAAGAAGAGCGATAAAACTTGCTGTGGTAATTATCGTGGGATATCGCTGCTATCAACTTCACACAGAATTTTATCCAGTATTCTTCTCTCACTGTTAAATCCATATATACTGGTAGATGAAATTTTTGGGGAATATCAGTGTGGGTTTCGACGAAACAGATCAGCTACTGATCAGATCATGTACTAGAGAAAAACTGGGAGTACAATGAGACAGTACATTCGTACTATTCTAATATTCGCAGATTTCGAGGAAGTCTATAAGTCATAACATTATACTGCAGCACTCTGTTGCACATCACTTGATATTCAAGAAATGTCATTGGTTCAGTCTTACGGGCAACGCGTCCATCTAAAACTGATTTAACAGTTTCTTACATACATGCAATGCTTCTCTTAAACCTCATTTATAAGCTCAAGTACATTGCACTACATGTATCGACCGACACTGATCATCATCAGGTTTTTAATTTATTTGTGGAAACTGCTGTGCTTTAATTTGTGGTTCTAATATACAACGTGTATTCCCATCTACCACAAGTGTATTTAATGGTGCTGAGTGTCTCTTCCTGTCGTGCTGTATGTTTAGACTACGAGGTTATGATTCAGTTAGAGGAGAGTATTGTACAATATTTTTAAAGAATTTTGGTACACATGAAAATAATTAGGCTGAATAAAATGTGTTTAAACGAAACTTATACATAAATATTTGCTTGAAAATGTTCCTATCTCGAATGGTCTGATAGAGGGAGATGCTTTATCGCCAGTGATTTCCAGCTTTGCTTTAGAATAAGCCACTAGGAAGGTCCAGGAGAACCAGGTGGGACTGAAATTAAATGGGACACATCAGCTGTTGGTCTATGGCGATGATGTGAATCTACTGGGTGATAACAGAGAAATCATAAAGAAAAACACACAAACTTTAATTGGCCTAGTAAGCAGGCTCGACTAAATGTAACAACACAAAGAAAACTAAGTATATGTTGCTATCTTGTCACGAAAATGCAGGTCAAAATCATGACATAAAGATAGGTTACAGATGTTTTGAAAATGTGGAACAGTTCAGATATTTGGGAACAACGATAACAGATCGAAACCTGATTTAGGAGGAAATTAAGAGGAGATTAAACCCTGGTAATGCTTCCTAGGATTCAGCCCAGAACCTTTCGTCTTCTCATCTGCTGTCTAAAACAATAAACATTAGAATAAACAAAAATATAATTTTGCCTGTGGTTCTGTATGGGGGTGAAACTTGGTCTCTGACATTAAGGGAGGAATACAGACTGAGGGTGTTTGAGAACAGGGTGTTGAGAATATTTGGAACGAAGAGAGATGAAGTGACAGGAGTTTGGAGAAAACTGCATAATGAGGAGCTTCATAACTTGTACTCTTCTTCAAGTATAATTAGAATGATCAAGCCAAAGAGAATGAGGTTGGCAGGGCATGCAGCATGAATTGGGAGAAGAATTTGCACATAGGATATTAGTGAGAAAGTCAGAACGAAAGAGACCACTAGGGAGACCAAGACGTAAATAGGCGGATAGATATGGACTAGTGAAGCGTTCTTGTGGACACAACACGGTAATAAACTTTCGGGTTCCATGACATGCTGGGGAGTTCTTGAGTAGCTGCAAACTGGCGGCTTTTCGGAAAGGACTCAGCTCCATGAAGTTTGTTAGTTAGGTCCCTTAGACATCCGTATGCTTCAGATCTCGAGGGCCAGCGAGACATGATTTTCTTCCTTTTACAATACTCTGAGCCTTCCACTCTGCTGAAATTTTTATTACGGTTAATGACTAAGTTATTAAGATTTCAAAAATGGACTTAACTTACAATATTATTACTTGTCGTTTTCACAGAGGCATTGCTATTTTATGTGGGATATTTTAGGAAGCCGTCAGCAACAAAAGCAACAGAATCGAGTGGTAAAGGATATGGAAGGAGCCGATCGTCGCCTAATCGAAGTACTATGCTTTCATGAGCCCAAGGGGGCTGAGGAGAACCAGGAAAATCGCCGGGAGGATGACCACTGCTCCTCTAAAATACAAGGCTGGAGCGTTACCGTTCGGTGTCTAATTGTTTCATCAGTCAACAGAAGATACAGGCAAAGCCTGTTGTAGACAGTGGATCCTTGATTATATTTGCCAAACTGATAATATTAGGATCAGCTAACTAATTAACCAGCTAGGACTAACTAAGGAGCTAGCTGTCCTGTAAAACTCAGTGTAAGCACAGCGGCCCACACCGCTAATATACAATCAACCCACTGAATATGATTTCGATCCAATTCCATCCACTTCTCATTTTCACAACGGATTTCTCTAAGATCTTTCTCTGTCCTCTGGTTTTTACGTGCCCGTCTTTCAAGACGTTTCCGTAGGGAAATTTTCTCCGAATCCCTTGCTTATCCTGTTCTACTACCTGTCAAAACTATTGTAGCTTCGTTGATAGTGTTACATATATAATGGTAGGTGACTTTTATAAACTACGAAGTCCTTCGTTGTGTCATGCCTTCTTCCAAAGTGCAATGCGTTCAATGATCGAGAAAATCTGGCAACAGCGCGAAGCGGGCAAAACATTTCTGACAGATTGCTGCTGTAACTGCCGACAGCAAAATGAGTCATTAGCGCTACTAAACGGGCGCCGTCATGTGGTCTGATCTTGTCACTGCAGTAAGCCGCAGTAATAGTCACTCTGTGTTAGAGGTGTCGATAGGCGGTCCACATTTAAACTGAAATGAAGTTCACTATTGAACAGTGTGTGTTTATTGTTGAAACTTTTACAAGGAAAAACTTACAAATGTATCCGCAAGTTTCGTCGTAAATATCCTGATTCGCCAGTTCCCACAAAGTCTTATGTATCCAAGTTTGTGAAAAATTGGCGCGCCACAGGTTCAGTGTGTGACATAAAGAAGCACCCGAAGAGGTTTGTACTGACTGGAGAAAAGTTTAGGGATATTGAGGCACGACTACAGATCAGTCATCGAATATCGTTAAGACGCTTAGCAGAGGAAACCGGTGTTTCCCTAGGATCTGCTTTGACAGTCACAAAATTAATTAAATTTGGCCCGTATAAAATAACAGTTGTGCACGAGCTGAAACAACAATAATTCGATTTTGCAACTGGCAGCTGCAAAATGTGCACGATGGTTTCGTGGATCCACAGCTTCTGTTCATGACTGACGAAGCGCCGTTTCACGTTAGTAGTAATGTCAGTGCACAAAATGTAAGAATATGGAGCGATAAAAATCCCCACGCTATACAACAAGTGCCATTACATAGTGAAAAGGTGGGGATGTGGTGTGCTGTAAGTCCGCGGCGAATCATTGGCCCTTTATTTTTCCACGAAACCGCAAACTCTGACCGCTACTTTAATGCTGTATTGAATCCGTTTTTCAGTCAGCTGACTGCTGAATAAAGACAATGTGGGTATTTCAACAAGACAACGCTACAGCACATACGGCTAATGCAATCATGGTCGCAACACGGGAAGTGTTTGAAGACAGAATTATCAGCAGGGAACTGTGGCCTCCAAGATCCCCAAATCTCAGTTTTTTCGATCTTAATCTTTTGGGAAACCTAACGGGAAAATCTACAAGAATAGTCCTCACAGCACTGTAGCTCTGCAGAATGAAATAACATGCGTAATTTGCACAATTACCGTGAACCAACTTCAGAAAGTGTCGCGTAATTTATTTATGCGATGCGAGGTATGTTCGCAAGCAGAAGGGGATCACTTTCAGCACCTGATATAAAGCACGGTAAATTTGTGTTATCTTTTTACAGTATTTACATAAATGTGCGCATGTACAGAAACTGATGTGAGGCCATCACCGACACGACTGCACTCTCGCTAGCGGGGAATGGCACAGTAGTCGCGGAGAAAAGTTCCATCCGCTCTGAGCTAGTGAGAGTGCGCGCGTTTACAGCGCTAATGACTCATTCCACTATCGGCAGTTACAGCAGCAATATGTGAGAAATTTATGTCCGATCCAAGCTGCTGCCAGGTTTCCTCGATCACTGAACGCCCTGTATCTTTCTAAGCAGCATCTTTTTAAACACTCACAAGGTATGTTCTCCATACAAAGTAAGGGACAGCAAAACGTCTGTCTTCAAGCAGATACTTCATAAACACTGACAGCACTGGAGCGTATGTTAGCTTGCGAAGTAAAGCACGAATGTGTTAATAATGACGTAATTTCCTTTCAGAGCGTACGGAATTAATGTAGAAGACAACACAGACATTTCCTAATATGGGATTCCCATGTAGAGANTTTTCGTGGACGTTCTATGCTCCAGAGGGAGCAACAGGAATATGAATAAATAAATATTGTGATAAGACTTCTGCAACAAGGTCGATTACATTCTGCTCAGTAAGAACATGTTTACGTGTAGACCTGTTAATTCGGGTGGCAGGAAGCTTCATGTAATTACTATAGAGAATGTATGGCTTCAGAAATCTCCGAGTTTGACTCTAAGATGATCGTGATTGCTGAATATGCAATTTCTAAAATTTATAAATAGTACCAATTTTAAGATCTAAAAGTTTGTGATGATGGTAAATTGTTACAATTAATATGTTGCTGGACATTATCCATCATCTTGTCTGTTCTAAAAAACCTGAAGACGGAGACAGATTCCAGTTCTCGAAACGTTGTGTTTTTTAATAGAAACTAGACTTTTTTTAGAACAGACAAGATGATGGATAATGTCCAGCAACATATTAATTGTAGTACCAATTTTGTTTATCCTGAAAACCAGAAAACTTACGGAAAATTGTGTTGGACATAAAATACTACTTATTTTTCTTTGGTTGAAAGACTGTTGCTTTGATAAAGATTTAACGAAGTACGTTTGAGATAGTAACAGAATCCCATGCATGTTTTCATTTGAAGTGTTCACCACATCAGAATGGTTTTAACCCAAATGGAATTCATCGACAAGTTTTAATAAAAGTCCCTCATGTCAAATTTCAGGAAAATCCCTGAAGTGGTTCCCGTGTTATTTCACATGTGCTAACGGACCGATGGAATTTGCGAACTAAATAGGAACTCCAGAGACTTCAGTTTGCGCTTAAGGAGACAAAGATATATGTGCAAAGCTGAACTGCAGGAGAGCAGGGAATGCATTCAGACACCCAATCACTCACTGCCATACCAAACTTGCATGCATTTTGTTATGAATTACCTGCTGTTGGTTGTCGCGAAACAGAAGTAACAAGTGGTACACTTGGGCAATGAAGTCCACTTACCTGAAACAAGAGAAAAATAATATAGGATTGTGAAATTTTAGGGTCAGTAAGTTACTGATTATAGTCTATCATATTGGTTTAACAGAGATATGTAAATACTGAGAAGATAAGCCTATTTATAAGACGATAAGGAGCCTTAACATTTGCTTTTCCATGTGGCTAGGGTCTTATGCATCATTCGCAGCAAGATAGTAAAATTAACATGCAATAGACAGATCATCCGTCTAATCAATTTTCGTCCCAAATTGTGCCCAGAATTAAAATAGCATGTGTATAGCGGTCTATGCGGAACAGCAGGGCTGCCAATCTTGAATGTAAGTACCCGTGTGTGTGTGTGTTTTTTTTTCCTTTTATCCAATTTTGCCAACCGCGACATTTTGTTTATGTATCGACGACAGTAGTTTGCGTACATTTCAGACAAATGAACACCTGCCGCATCAGGGGGCCTGCATTTCCTGATGGCATTGTTGAAATAGCATCCGAAATATCTTTCAGATGTCCAATGGGCATGTCTGTTTGGAAATATAATTTATTTGTAAATATAAAATTACGTAATGTATCCTTTGTGTCTAGGAATAAAGCAGGCTGCTAGTTTCGAGATGGCGAGTATTAACAGGCAACCACGGTTGTCGAAACCGTGACACTTTCTAAGACTCTGACGTTGCTGGTGGGGGGGGGGGATTTTGTACTTACAGCACAAAAACATGAGCGCCAGGTCTCTCGTGCGTGCTCTTGAAAATCCAGATCTCCAAAACATAGGCAAGCAAATCCACTATCGCCAAACAGGGATGAAAATAAGATCAGCTAGATGCTGCAGCAAACTGAAGAGGAATTTACACTTTCGCCGTATATCTGAGAACATCCTCTTCCTTACTTCTCCAACCGATTATAAAGAAGTGAGTCTGGGACAGTAATTTGCCAATTGGAGAACAAATCACTAAAGCTGACTTCCTGAACTGTTTCAAGAACTGGGCAGAAGGGTGACATGCCCAGCTCTTTAAAGCCGGAATCATCAGAAAGAAACGACGTTTGAGGAAAAAATAAACATTTTCTGAAATATACAGGTCTACTCCTATTATTCTTCGTCTTCTTATCTTTCTATTTTGTTTTTTTTTTTTACTTTTCCTCTTTTCGCTTACTCATCTTCCTCCTCTTCCTCCTCTTCCTCTAATTTTTCTCTTTATACTCCTTCGCCTCCCTCGTTAATGTCCCAAGCGGAACAACTACGAGTAAGCAATAAAAAGGAATGAGTGGAGGATGATAAACGTATGTTTGCGGCTGCGCTTTTTTGATAAAGTGTTGACACTTCAAGTTACGTGAGCAGAGAATTTAGTACCTATATGTCGCATACATTTGGAAGTTCAAGGTGTCCACATCTTCGGTGGAGATGTTAACTTCATACAAAATATCTTCTTTTGTAAGCATGAGAAGTTTCGGCTAACCTAGACATATTAGCATTTGACGACAAAATGAAAATAGTTCAAATTATGGAAGAAAATGCAGTAAAGATAATATTAGTCATTTCCGAAATGAGTTGAATTTCTATATGAAGTATCGCCTTTTTTTTTTTGTTATTTGGGACATGTTTATTTTTAAAGTGCTGTATATTATTGACATAAATTATCAAAGAATAAGAAGAGAGTTAATTGTTAAAAGGTAAAGCTATCTTTGTAACAGGCTGTGGAAGCCAATTGGGTTGCGAGAGGTCGAGGATTCTATATTTTCTAGATGACAGGATCACATATGAAGGTCAAGTTGTCAGCCTTATGGACCGACCGCCATTTACCCCCCAGGAAGATTGCTAGTGCTCATTTCTGTTAAAGGCTGTGTGGATCCCATCTACACTACAGCCTGTCCCGACTTAATTGTTATATATTTATCAAATTCAAGGGGTTTTAAAAGCATAGAGTGAGATATTTTCTCGCAAGATGTTTCCTTAGTATCACTAAAATAATTTAAAGACAAACGTAAATCATGGCAGAAGTTTTCTTGAAGGAAAAATCTGTCGTTAATTCGAAAAAGTTAACTGCCGAAAAGTATATTATTATAATGGTTACTACGTTGTAATTAAGCCACACTTTCTCCGATATTGCATTTAAGTCACATTTACTATATTATACTTTTTTTTCCTTGGCACTACAGCCCCAGTGCACCTAGGCCTACCTCCATGAACGTACATTATACTTAGGTCACGCTTAAATAGCATATTTAGGCTAGTTTAATATCACATCAAAATTAATTCATAATTATTAATATATTATACTTAATTGACACTTCTGCGTCGTATTTAACTTAAGGTTGTGTTATATTTAAATCACGCTTAATCTATTTTAGTCACCTCACTATCGCACCACATTTAAGTCCTAATTACTTCCATATTATATTTAATCAGCATTCACCACCACATAATATTTAAATCACAGCCACTTTTTATTTAAGACACGAGCCTTCAACAGGAGCAGCGAAATTATCTCCTTACGCCGTTGGGGATAGAGTCGCAGTGGGAACGCCTGCAGCAACGCAGGTGCGCCACGTCAAACAGCACTTCAGGACACACTACGAACAACAACTGAATACGAAATCAACCAGTAACGTATAAGCTTATACATTAGTCACACGTCCGACAGAAGCGTCCCCTCATAGAGGTCGTTAAGTAAGACAGAAGGGCGAAGGGTTGTGAGACAAGGGTGACGTTTTCATCCCCCTTTCTACACCATCCTCTGCAATGTTTGCCCCTGTTAATGAGATACTCATACCACCCACCTAACCAACCCCGCATCAAACTGTAATGAGCGGAAAGTGCACTGGGAGAACAGCGGAATGAAAGTCCGCGAGATTTCTGGTTTTCATGGCGGTCGATATGTTATAATGCTGGGGTGTTTGGGTCTCGTACAGAGCGCAATTGTGTGAAAGGTTTCCGACGTTTGAGAGCAACATAATGCGACCAGCGACAATTACTTTGAACATAGGAACAGGGTGATCATTTGAAACGCGGAAAGTTTCTTTCATTCCGATTGCCATGCAATAGTGGGAAAAATTTTTGACGTTACACTGCCCCAACTGATTTACACCCCGCATGTTCAGTTGGAACATTACTTGGTCCCAGAGGAGAATCTGCGAAAAAGAGACTTATATCTGGTATCACTTCGTAAAGAGCAGAGCCTGGCAGTTGTATTATTATATTAAATGATTCTACAGTGGATGAAGAACTTAGTTAATTGAATTTTAAAACACTCAATATGGACAGAAAGATGGTTACTTTTGTAATAGTTCTGTGTGACCAATGCCCACCATTCTGATTAAATTAACTTTCCAGTAAAGTTATACATAAATTTTCAGTGAATGCATCCTGTTGTGTATCATATTCGTATATTATTTTATACTGAAAACCGTCATAACACAACAATCAATAATACGTGTAAGTAGCTCTAGGAGATAGTTTTGCCACATGATTCGGCCTTCAAAAGGCCATCATCAGGCAAATACATTAAACTTTTCTTTATTGAATATATATACAAATATATATAATTGACACGCAATTTAATAACGAAAAGGTTAGTGTATTTGCCTGATGATGGCCTTTTAAAGGCCGAAACATGTAGGCAAACGTTTCTCCTAAAGCTACTTACGCGTTTCATTTATTGTTGTGTTATGACGATTTTCAGTAAGAAAAAAGAATATTATACAGAAAGTTAACAGCCTTATAAACTAAGAACCTCAACAGATGCAATTCTGATTAAGTTTAATACCTCCACATAATCTCAAATTAATTTCACTTTAACATTACCCTTCTACGTCCTTCTTGAACTACCAAGTTTTCATTTATTTCTTAAATCCTGCTGAATGCCTGTGACAAGTGGAAGTTCTGATGCAACTGAATATCAAGATTACTGTGCTTTGTAATGTGACGTCATGTAATTAGCAGATGTATCGTTTCGGAAGAACTTGCTGCGTCTATGTTCAGGGTACTTATTTAATTAATTAAATGACATCACAGCCTAGAGAAGAAACTTTAAACTTAATGTTCCATCCAACTAGAAGCTTTTCATGGAGCTGAGTCCTTGAGAATCTGATAATCACCAAGGAGTTCAAGAATTCCCTGCGCTTGTGTGTTGTGTTGCAGTAGACCGCCACTGGCCAGACAGGTCTCCTCTGGATAACAGGGAAACAATGTGTCCAATCCTGAGGACCTTTATGGTATTTCGTGAAATCCCACCTGTTTGGGGTGAGGATTAACATCCTCCTCAACATAGGAACTGGAGAACTTGCCCTTGCCTGCTTATTCAGCACATGCACACGGTCGCCACAACCGGCCGCCTGTGTACAGAACCACAAGATGTCGCACCAACAGGAATTCCACATAACACATGAAAATTAGTAAGTTTTCTTGTACGTTTAAGGTCTTTCATTCTGGTCCGTCACACTAACAAATTAACAATCAAGTTCCTTCCGTCAAATGTGACACTTTTATAAGTTTTCCACCTCGTCACCACCTGCCTTACATGTTTCGGCTCACCACGGAGCCATCATCAGAGGCATTTATAGTAGAAAAAGAAATCACCAACACACAAAACTTCACTTTGTTAAAAATAGCCACGTTCCAGTTAATTAAAATAATTACAATAGTTAAAATTGCCGAGAGTGTCGGTTCACTAAAGGTTTTCCACACACCACGGTAGCTTTCTTATTTAATTCGTCGTTAATTCTGTAAAAATTATGTTTCGTTATTTGAAGTAAGAATTCTTAAAATTCCTAGAATTCTTTCCCGCTTGGCCCAGTCTTTTTTCTTCGGGATGTTGTTGACGTGTGTTGTCTGTAAATAAAAATTGTGGTTTTATTTAGATTGTATTATATAAGTTTTTTATGTGTATATACTTTTAAGGTTCAATAACCTTACCTGTCGGTTGTTGATGTTGCTTGTCTGTGTGTTGCGATGCTTGTGTGCTTAAGGAGTGCTGTGTCGTGTGGTTTATGTATCCTGTGTTTGTGACGTTAGTGTGGGTGTGTACGAATCTTGTATTATGAGTTCGAAGAGGTTTTTTTGATTATTGGTTTCTTTTATCTGTCTTTGTTCTTCTATTAGTTTTTTGTGTTTGTTATGATAATATATTTGGAAATCCTCCTTTATATTCATTAAATTGCCCTTCTTAGCTGTTTCGAGGATTTCCATGACTGTGGTTATCGGCCCATATTGGTGTCTTGTGTTTAATATATGTTGGGCGAAGGCCGATTCGTCCTTATTTAATCTTATGTTGCGAATGTGCTCAGTGTATCGGGTTGACAGTTTTCTGCCCGTTTGGCCAATGTATACCTTTTGACAACTTTGGCAGGTCAGTTTGTAGATTCTACAAACTGACCTGCCAAAGTGTTCGTAAAAAACTAATAAAGTATTCAAATCCAGGAGAAAGTGATGGGCAGAATATGTAGAGAGAATGTGATGTGTAAAAAATTCGTACACAATTTTAATCCAAAACGTAAACGAAGACACTACTGAGAAACCTAGAAGTAGAAGAAATAATAATATTAAAGTAGAACTTGAAGATAAGAGGTGTGACTAAACATACTGAATTGAACCAGTTCAGTGGAAATTCCTTTCATAAGCTACTGTGTAACGTTGTGTTCCATAAGAGTCGGCTGTATTTCCGATGGCCAAATGACTCCTCGAGAATGGTTCCGCACTACAGGGTTATTTCGATAGTTAACAAAGGAATGGCAACATAAAATGAACATTGCATACAACACAACGAGTTGCTTACTGCAACATCCATATATGTAGGTTTTGTGCTGTAAGTACACATCAGGGCAGAACCACTATGCTATGTCAGAGTATCCATGACTGGCTACAGCATTTACAAGGCAGGCAAAGTTTCTAAACACAGGTAGGCAGTAATTATGTGCCTACGTACCGAAGAGAACGATTTTCATGCGTTGAGTTCGCAGATAAAGGCACTTTATGCGAATCCATTTGTTTCGTCGACGAAAATGACTCCTGGATACTGGTTTAAGCTCATCATAAACTTGAGACGGTACAGGGTTGCCATGATTGCATCTCTTGACGACCCAAAACGGCTTCTCTTTAAGGCTGTGTGTACATCATCTGCAGTACTTACAATAGTCCCTGGAACGCAAACGCGGAACTAACAGACTGAAACAGTATGTGAATATAATGAGGATCTCACACGGCTAGAAGCAGAACTGAGTTCCGGAGTTGACAATTGTGGCAGAGAACTGGGAACAAATTGAAAGAAAGGGATGAGGCTGTGCAAAGACTTCATGTGTGCTGCATTTACAGACAGACTGTCCTAGTGAACTGTAAATTGTGGGAATCCTGAGAGCGCTGTATTACACGTAGTTTCGTGTGCTGTGTATAAAGTATCAATAAGTCCAATTCATCCAATCCAAAACATGTTTAATAATCATTAACATAAAATACGTGATAATATATATTGTGGCATTCCGCCAAAACGCCGGCCGATAAAACGTCCATTCATATGGAACGGCTGTCATAAGAATGTATACTTCAGTGGAAACTCAATACCAGCGGACCCTTGCATAGGAATCGCCTAAACAACAAATACGTTTCCCTGGAAATCGAAGGCTATCCATAGAAACGAATACTGCCACCGGATAAAACGGAACCCTTGAACACCATGTTCCCTAGTCAGTCCGAGCGCACGCTACAAGAATCAGTGTAGCTCTGACGAGTTTTCAGTTTGTACGAGTATTCGATTGGAGCAGAGTTCAGTTTCTATTTGACCTTAGAAGAGTAGAGCTGGCATTCGGCAAAGACCAGAAGACACTTCACCGAGAATAGCAGTGCGAGAGTATCGTAACATTGAAGAGGAAATGTCCCAAGACGTTTAAAGTTGTGAATAAGTGTATTTGCGAGTGTAAGAGTAACCGTCCAATAAACACATTCGTCAAAATCCGAAACCCACAAAATTTCTTGTCACGTTGCGCAGAAACTTTAGTTCGAGATACAGTCGGTTTGAGCCTCATTCTGAGTGTCGTCTACGCTGACTGATGTGTTTCTTAGATTCAGTTCTTCTCTCCAGACGAATATGAAAAATGTCTTCAAGCAATCCAAAACTGACTCCTTCTAAATCCTTACCTGTTCGAACGTAGTTATCTCGTAACTTCATCCACCACTATATAACCTACGACATCGAAGACGTGTCAGAAAATAATGCAAATTCGATCAATCTCTAGGCATATATCGAGCTTATAACTGCAAATAAGCCACAAATCCAGACTTTCCGGCCAGTCGTATTGTCCTTATCTTATTCGACGCTGTGTTCCATCTTAAGTTAAGAGAGAATCGTAAGATGTGCTAAAATTAAGTTAATCTGTAGGAACATTTCAGGAAAGAATCTTAAATATTACGAGCGATGTTTCATAAGCCTTGCCTACGGGCCAATTTTAACCATTTCTCTATCTTATTCGAATGCAATCAATTTGAGACAGAGCCGTTCAGTACCTTAGGAATGAATAAACCAACGAACACGCTGTAGCTCAGTAGATTGGTTGCACAATGCAAGACTCTCCTACCACAAACACGATCTCAGTTTTCCTTGTGCAAACTGCTCTCACGACGAAGGCTCGGCCGACATATGTCAGTTACTGCATAATTCAGGCGTACCAGTCAAGGCGAGAGTGGTTGGATCTCCACAGAATCTCATAATGGATATCAGATTTGCTTTACATTCCCATTTCTAAGTGTCAGGCCTATTGAATGAGCTCCTGGAAACATACGGAACTGAAATTTCTTTACCGTAAAACATTCAATGATATTAGTTTTCTACCATATCAGTTGTTGTCCTCTTCCTATACCTGGTCTTGGGATGTAATGTCTGTCGGCTTATCCCTTCCGCGGCGCGCCTGCTGCTGTAACTGGTCGATAAGGCAGGCGTATTTGCTTCCACGCCCTCGGGCTGTGTTGTTCAGTGGCAAAGTTGCTGCATAGCTAGAAGGATAAATGTTCCAGATCTGGAGACTGACTGGGTTCTTCGTAATTTTTAGCTGCTTATTTATTTTCAAAATATTAATAATCTTAAAATTATGCATCACATTTCTGAGAAGATTAGGAGACGCGAAGTAACAAAGAACTTGAGAAAATTAAGGAAAAAATATGTTTATAATTTTCTTTTCCTCTGGACCTCATAAACAGGACAATTAATGTGACATGGTGGAGACATATAGCACACACGGAATTACTGAGAAATAATCAGGAATTTGCTTCTGGAGATCCGTAGAGATTGAGTCAGACTAGGCAAATTTGAACAGACTCCAAATTCCTTTCACACCTTTTAGTACAGGGCCATTTCTTCGAAATAAAGTTTAATTTCTATTCAGTCACCATTTTCGGGGAAGAATGCATTTAGTGCAAGACAGCAGGAATGATCACTTCCCTAGAAACAATTAATTACTCATTATCTCTGCCTCAGAAAATGGCTGATTACAGTCGGTTTTGTTAGGAATTCTTGGGTTTTTAGGGCGGTGAGTTTCTGCTGGCTTGTGACAACTTGTAGATCCTAATCCTCAAGTTGGAGGGGATCAATGTTCCTCTGAAACGCTGATTCCATTTACAATACAGCACGGTGTCACTATCCAGAAGGCCACAATCTGAGCTAGATTCTTAATCAAACTGTAACGCCTGAGTAGTAATTCTCAGACTACACGCACAACAGCTTTGTCGGAGAAGTTGCCGCAATAGCACGGCGATGCAGGCAGACTTCGAGTGATTCCATTCCAGTTGCCATAAGAAGTGTCAGCCTCGTTCGCGGGTGGCTGCATGTTTGTGCGTAAAGTACATCAAGAGAGAAAGACAAAGCATGATTATTTTCTTTCTTCCAGAAAAAAAAACAATATTTTTTAGACAATTGTCATTTGTCTCTGAACAAGAAGACTAAGCGAATGCAAGCTGTAATGAACGTTGTTACATCGGAGGTCATCTAATATTCACTTTTTACAAGTCAGCATGTTGGCAGCCACGTTTTATTCTAAGACGAAAGTTGAATCAGTGCAGGTGTCTTAAGAGAACTCGCTCTAAAGGTTGTGCTGTGGAGGTCAACCGATAAGTTTCTGTGCGTGTACGCATTTTGGAAGCCAATAAGTCTTTTCGGATGAACTCTAAATTTATTACCAGTCCTTATAGGGATTCTTTTACAACTCGCTCTAAAGGTTGTGCTGTTGGAGGTCAACTGAGATTCGTTCTTTGCAGCTAAGCGTCTTGACAGATATTATGCAGTTTGGGATAAAATTTTGACGTCTCCCAGTTTCCAGATGGAATTTAGCAGATTTCACTACGAAGGTTTCGCAGTAGGGTTAATGCCCATCATAAAATGATACCATCAAATTAATATTTTATTGACTCTGATTTACATTTCAGCGCTAACATTTGATTTCGTTATGTGGAGTACTGAAGTGTAAGATGTATCTATAGAAGTTTAGGTAACATCTATGTTGCAAATATAATAGGGAAGAGAGCTGGAACTGTTCCTAGAGGTATCAGAGGTGGTGGACCTTCGATTTCTGGGGTCAGAAGGATTTTATAATTAACTAATTAGTTATTTAACAAGGGATGTTTAAGTTAGTTCATTAATAAATTGCCCTTGATTATGCATTTACTTAACTAGTTAGCTAATTCAGCATTTATTTAGCTGTCCATCTAGCTACTTAGCTATGCACTGAATAAGGTAACTACGTAAATATCTGTATTGATGCTAGTTCTAAGACAGAAAATTACCTCGTCAGTTATATACCAATACCTATCTAAGTGTCCAGAAATGTAGTTAAGTTAGCCGTTTAGTTTTTAGCAATATACTTACGTACTGAGTCAGAGAGTTTGTCGGGTAGTTAGGTATTAAATAGATGGTTAGTTATCGAACTACCTAATTAGTTATGAATTTGGCCAGCAACATTTTTTATTTAGTTGCCTTTCCAGGTCTTACCTGGTCATTTAATGATTTATTTACGAAGCTATTTTTCCTTCAATTAGTAACCATTAGATTCAAGCTCCTCACAGCGGTGACTAAGAAGAGTTCTGAGACATAACTCTACGTTTCGGAGGAACATTTCATCCTCATCTTCAAGTGTGAACAGTAAGCCAATCAAGAAACCAGAATGAAGTAGGCTGATAGACGCTTGATACAGGATGTTTTATTCCGAAAGAAAAAATAATTTTAATTAATAATTATTAGTAAATATCGAAAATCTAATTAGTTAATAAATTTGTTAATAACCTAGATTGGTTATAGTGTTCGGTACATAACTGCAATGTCTTAACTACCTGGATATTTGTCACGTTTTAAGAGACTGACTAAATTTAGTGTGACACTGCCACTTTGTTCAAAAGCTATGGAAGAAATAGTCCAACTAGGGTGCAGTTAGTTCTGGTAGTAGACAGCGTGGGGAACGACACTTTAGCACAAGAAAATCCGTCACTTCTGGTTCGAAATTTCTAGTTTGAAGTTGAACGTAGGAAACAGAGCAACGTCCTGAATGAGGGAGAAGCACGTGATCCATGTCACTGGCTGAATTACCCGGTTCATCGCCCTGTCGTCCTCACATGCCTAATCGGATGATGATAATCAGTCGCATTACGACGGTATTCGAAGTACAGAACGACATGTAGCATTGCTGGTGATTAGTGGCGGTGTGGTAGCTGCACTCATGCTCCATGTCACACTACAGGCAAGTTTAATGTCACCAAGCCTAGACAGAAATACTCCAAAGTGTACGCAAAATATCATACTCATTTTCGACTACAATCCAGTATTGGTTTGCGTGTAGTTTGTGTACGTTTTTAATTTAATTTTCAATTTCAAATATATTGGTCACAGGTATTGTATTTAGTTGAATGTGCGCTTACAGAAACATCAGGCCACGAACTTGTATGGAGAAGCTAAGGGTGAGCTCAACGCATTTCTATTTCCGGCACTATCTGGAGGTGAGTGATCAGTTTTACGATCCAGCCGATTTATCAAAAGGAAATGAGCCCCCATCACCCACAGAATAGGAGAATGTGTGAGCTCCAGTGTTTACATGAAGCTGTCGATTTGTTTTCATGTATTTCTTGTTAATATAAGGGAACTGCTCATAACTAAGGTTATTTTTTTTCTTCTTCTTCTTGCTCCCACTTTGGAGCATACGACTGATTTCTTAGTCTTCTTATTATTTTACAGACGGTAGGACTCATTGGACGGGTTATCAGCTCGTCGAAAGGCATCTACCTAAACACAGGACAATATAAACACAAAATAAACATATACACATACGAACCATCCATGTCTTGTGTGGGATTCAAACACACGATCCCTGATTCCGAGCGAGTGAAGACAGTACATGCTTTAGACCGCTCGTCTAGCGGCTTAAGTTTATATAGCATTGAATAATTTGGATAATTGTGAATGAATTGTAATGAAGTGGAAGACAAGTCATCGTGGTCTAACTTAAGGTACGTTTCAGGCATGTACCTGGAGAGACTGAGAATTCTCGAACATGAGTCACGCTAAACGGTACTCAGGCCCAAGATTCGAAGTTAGCATCTACCAAGTACGAATCTTGAGAGTTGCGTTTCATGAAACTTGAATTTTGAAGCTGCGAAGTAGTTAAGAAAGATCCAGTGCCCCTGCCGAGAGCCGAATATAGATTCCTCGGCCATTCAGCTCGTAGCCTACAAGTTCTGCTGTCTCCCAGATTCAGTACCTTCCATGCCATAATTCAGACTTGGCACGTTCACTTTGTTTCATTTTGCTGTTCACAAAATCAGTGGATGTGATCTGCATCACGAAGGGCTGTGTTACGCAATGCTGTGTGAAATATGGCTACTACCTGGAAAATTCGAATAGCATGGCGGTGTTCACGGCAGCGAATATAAACATATCCTTACGTACCCAGCTAACGAGTTATCTGCTAACAGAATTCAAACGACAACTGACACGATCCTCAAAAAGTTCCCTTTGAAACCCTTCTCACCCTCTCGGGCTATATCCCTGAAATGCATCTTTTTTTATCCTTTGCCCATTTTTCAATCGACCACTCCAAAAGAGACTTCTTTCTCAAAATTATGCATGCAATGTAAGGTTCTGAGAGCCTACGGTGTAGATAGGGTTCGAATATTAACAGGGATACTAAATAATTTGTGTGTGAGGTTACGAGTTGAATTAATGAGAGGCAGAATTGTGCCCCGTAGAGTGCGCTGTTGTGAAGAACGTAATGCAACTTCCGTTTCCGTACTCCTGTGTCAGCTGTGCGCTCAAGAGAATTCTGCTGTATGTCATTAGTTAGATAATAATAGTGCGGAGGCTGTTCTTGTAGATATAATTTGAAGTGTGCCGTCTGTGCAACTCTTCGTGACGTCGTACCGTATAAATGAAGTGGGTTTGGCAGCGAGGAAAGACATGACTTCTTATTACGAGATCGCCTGACGAAAAATTGATGGTGGATACTCAACGAGAGGGAGGAGGCAGGCAGAATAAGCAGACAGCGACTAAGAAATCACGGATGTAAAGGCTCGCAAAGAAGCAATCGGAAACCTATAAAGGTTGTTGGAACGCGTAGCAGCGTAGAAAAACTGGATGGATTAATACGATGAAGGTTCCTGAACATGCAACTGAAATAAAGTAAAAACTGTAACCTACTTCCGTTGAAAAGGAACTTAGAGCACGCTGGCAAGCTAAAATAAAGGCAAAGTTACAATTCTGTGACGCGGTAGCGTAGTTGGTTGAGGCACTATGCTACAAGCCGGAAGGTCTCGAATTCGAGGCCTGATGAGGTGCATTATTTCAGTTGACCTAATCCTTCCAGTCGCATTATTGCCCTGGCGTCGGTTCAGCCTATAACAGAAATGAGTACCAAGAATCTTCCTGGGGCTTAAAGGGCGGCCAGCGCGTGAGGTTGAAAACTTTACCGCCATCTGTGAGCCGATTTTCTAAGTGATATGAGACCCTCAACGTCTCAGAACCCTACAGCTCTCCATGGTCTGTTACAGGGATAGCTTTCCCTTATTTATAGCGTACCAATAAGCCTTACAATAGTAGATCTGAAGTTTTATCGGCGCTTAATATTAATAAAATCATTCCGGATTATCGGCCGGTTCAGTTGGTTAAAAGCGACAGTGAACGAAGTATAGGAAATCGTTTGCTGTGTCTATGCGGTGGTGTGTCCTCATCGCGCTATTCAATGGAAGCAATCAATACATGAACAATAAGGGAAATCTCAATGCTAAAATGGTTTAATTGCTGACAACATTGTTGAATAAACTACAAAAAACAATAAGGCCAATGAGGCAAGAAACACTATAAAATAATCATTAAATATTCCTTTCATCTCATTATTTAATAGATATTTTATGGGTTTACAAGAAAAGTAATATTATTTATTTTCTTTCGCTTAAAGGTGCATTTATAGCGCTGAACGGAAAGAGAATTAGTTAATAATGAGAGGGACAGGAAGTCGTAGAACCCGGTCCTTCCACTAACTATGCTTTCTACTCGATATTTGTGTGGAATCCATGGAAACTACAAGTCAGTATAGTCGGTCTCCGGCCCATAATTTGAACCTGCTGTAGAGACGTAGGAAGAATGCGAGCCACTCGCTGGCAACGTCAACTAAAGAATGTGAAAAGCCGTAGACAAAGTCAACTCCGATGACAGAAGTTAAACGTACTCACTAATTAACAAGAATATCACGATATGGCATGGCAATTTTGTACAGAGTACTACACAATTAGTGAATTGTGTGAAATCTCTTAAGCACCTACTAGAAACAGCGGTGCAAGCTACAGCCAAAACCATTCGCCATGTTATTTATTAAATCCCAGCGTTAACAGTGGCAGTGTATTTAGCACCATCGTAAAATGTGAACCGGTCGATAGTCCCTCTGATCACGCCAGAAGGGGTCATTTTGAAGGGGTAATTCAGACAGAAACTAGGCATTAGCCTATAATTCCATGGTTTAGAGTGTATGCTGCATACCTCGTACATTTCGCGACCCATCTGATTGCTCTGATTAACCAGACATGTTATCAATTTCACTAAATATGTATGTACGTACGAGTATATATGCACGTTAATGACGTGCGTGACTAATGCGTGACTGGATTTGTGCCTTGCATGTACATAAATATGGCAACATCTCTTATTAGACCTGTCAAACCTGCTTTGTGGATTAACAAACTTCGAAGTACACAGTCTTCCGCAATAAGCTGCTCGTCGCTAACCTCAAGAAGGAACTTTACATTAAGTTCATACATCGCCATTTTGTTACGGCACTCCAAAAGCCAAATCTGGGGCCTATGCTGAATTAAGGTGGACTCAGATATCCCATCCCTGACTCCATGCGGCACACCGGATTTTGAGACCATGTCAGTAGCAAAATTATTCGAGAAAGTCTCCGTATTTCATCGAAACCAAAGACCCACTCCGAATATTCATAAGTGTCCCCAGTTGTCACTGTCCTTATGCAGCCGAATTCCGTCTATACCAAACCAATCTGTTTAATATTATCCTGCCATCTACTCTTACGCTTCCCATGTGTTCTCTCACATTCTGATTTTGCATTCAATTGTTCATTACATACCCCAGCGAGCAGATTCTTCAAATCTGATTACCTTAATGATATTGTGACATGTTGCGCAAAGGAGAATCCCCCCCACCAGCAGTGACGCGGCGGGTGAGTCAGCGCTCCCCTCCTCCGCACGGTAAAGTAACGGTGACGCAACAGGATTGTTACGGTAGTAACAGCGGTTACTACCGCTAGCGTTACTAGCAACACAGCGCCAGGCAACAAGGGTGCCTATTACGTGGCCGTTTTCCGTATTGTCAGATCAAGGCTACATAAGGAGCAGCGAAGGCTATTCACAGTCAGTTGTACTGAGTCAGTCAGTCAGTCCTGGAGCTACCTACGAGTCAGTCCTCGAGCTACGTTAGTTCCGAGTTAGCCAGCAACCAGTCAGTTGTATTGTGGCAGTTGGAGTGTACTAATTGTGATACTGCAGATAGCAGTAATCGTAAATCTGTAATTTGGGTGATTGTAAGTGCGAATGTGAAATAAAATTCGCTACATCAAATACATCGAGAAATTATTTGTCGCGTTATACGCCCGATACGCGACAATATACAGCAATGAGTACCAACTAATCGAGAGGGTAGGAGCACCGGCAACTGTCTAGACTCGTGTTCCACAGGTACTGGGTTCCAGTCTCGGTCGTGGCAAGATCTATACTAACTGCGAAATTAAGCGGTTTTCCTATTTCTCCAGACAAATATTGCGAGGCCATGACCGCTTAATTTCAGGTCTCTTTCTTTCACTGTTCAACAATTACCACTGCACATTATACAGTGTAAATACTGACAGAGTCGTTAAGTAATAAATAAAAGCAAATATTTTCAGCGCTGTACCATCTAAGGATATGTTTACTAAGTGGGTTGTTCTTAAGTTTCCTGACCAAAAGTGCATATTTCCGTTGAATATGTTACGCACAAACTTGCACGTTTCTGGTTTTCTTGCAACCAGTTTCACTGAAATTATCCCACATATGTTGCCTAAATGTCAGGTGGTCCATTGCAAAGTAATCTGGGTCAACCAGGGAGATAGCAATAACTACAGGGAAAAAAGACCTAGAAAATATACGCAACTATCAAAGAGTCAGGATCACTAATAATTTACTGCAACCTTATAGCGAGTACAACACTCTAATTTGCAAGAGCATGGCATCGGCTCTAAGCGCGGGTTTTTTTAATAATTCTTGTCTCAAATAAAACAGTGAAGCTAATCACAAGGATATGAAGCCAATTATTCTATTCTGCGCTCTGCAAGAGCCACAAAATCTGAAACACTCTTCACATATATCGTAGTTATTAACTACAATACGACGAAAATATGGACCACTGAGAGGCATCATGAAATCACAATCAGGGCGATCCATGCTGAAGTGGAACTATATACAGCGCGTCGTGTCAGCCGGCTTGCAAGAATGCAATATTAACTTCCTGAACTACAAAACATACTCCTGTTTAACTTCTGCATTAAACGATGTGCATCAAATCTGGCAAAAATTAAAAAAAAGTAAAGCTATCCTTGTAACAGGCAATGGAGGCCCATAGGGTTCTGAGACGTTGAGGTTCCCACATTTTCTAGACAATCGGTTCATAGATGGTGGCAAGGTTGTCAGCCCTACGCGCCGGCCGCCCTTTACCCCCAAGAATATTCCTGGAACTCATTTCTGTTAGAGGCTGAGTCGAACCCAGGGCCATAGTGCAGCTGGAAGGATTAGGTCAATTGAAAAAATCTAATGACCTCATCAGGACTGGAACCCGCGACCTGCCGGTTTGTACCATTGTGCCTCAACCAACTACGCTACCGTGAAATCTTGTAACTGCCCTTTTTACTACAAGATTTGAGGAACTTGGCAATTCTTCTAACAGGTAGACAGTAGATCCACAATCCATTACGTGGCATAGAGGAAAAGGTCAGGTCTTTAATTTTCACAAAAAGTTTCTCGATATAAGAAATATTTAACGAAATAAAAGTTCAAGTAATCCCGTCACTGTGCAGTAGAGTAGGATAACTATGGCAAGAAGAGACTATGTCTGCAATAACTGACAGTCAAGCCAATATCTAGCTCCACGTATTAGCTCCAGAAGTCAAGAACTGCACTGCCAATATCTAAAACTAGTCGTTTAGGTTCCATGTTCACAACAGCCTGCTGCCCCCCTTACCTGAGGATGGAAACAGATCCAATTTCCGAAATGACATGTTTCCTAGTTTCTAGAATACTGGGCGATGGACAAAATCCCTAACCCAGCAATTCTAAGAGAAATAAAGCTTAAAGAAATCCACGCAGATGTGCTCGGTTACATAGGACACTACAGGCTGTTTGATTTGGTGTACATGAAGGAGTTAACGCAAAGCTATTCAGTGATCCTCGAAAAACAGATGTTCACTATCACAAGTTTTCCACTCTAAAGAAACCCGAGGGCTCATCACTGCGCCTGCAATGGCCAGAGCTGGGCCTCTATACCGAGACAGAGGCGAGACTTCCGCATGATAATAACCGTGGTATCTATTTTCCAATAAAGGAACTCTGTCGGCTCTTGGCGCTCATTTCTCACCTGTCAATGTAGCTCATGTCACACAAACGGCGAAGCGACGCAAGACGTCACAATTTCCAAACAGTCAAACGTTAGAGCAGCTGTTTGCCATTTCCGACGTCAGAGACAGGTTCTGCAACTGATCGCATTTCGTGACGAAATCTTTGAAAAGTATCCACATATACAGCATTAGAAGAAAAATAATTGGACAGAGACCTCGCAGTGGCATTTGCGGGATGGAATCAGAGAAGGGTCCCGATAATGACGCAGAGGCATGCTACCCTATAACGGTAGGTCGGGGCAGGTATACTCGTTCGATTCTAGTCACTAGTAATCGGCTGGTAAAAACAGTTTATCACCGATACTAGAATTTCAGCTGCAGATAGAACAATTGCAGAAGTCCCGGATTCGATCCTTCTGCGAAGTTTTAAAAAAGATATGTGGTATCCTCGTACCGAGCAAGTTTGCTCAGGAAATATCGCATTCGCATGTAGAAGTTCCTCGGTTGGAAACTCGGCCGGGCACCCAGTATCCTGACTGAGGGTTTTGATCGTTTTGCTCAGTTGCCTAACGTAAATTCCGTGACAGAATCTGAAATTAGTCCATGACCACTTTTTTTGCAATACTAAGTCGACGGTACATACTCCAAATTCAATAAACAAGCCTTATGACTTCAGAATTCTTAAAATAATGTCACATTTATTATTAAAATTACTTTTATTTCCTCAAATTCTGTTCATGGCTGTAGTTGTGTGACTTTGTCATATCACATTCTCTTATTTGTCCATAACTTGCAACTGCTTCACACAATCATCATTAAGTCTTTGAATTTCTCGTACATGACAGAATTTTTCCGACTATACTTTGTACCTATTGAGAGAAGCTTTAATCAGTGTCGGAATTAAAAACTGAAGTTAAGAAGTAAACGTGACACGACCATCAAACACCGAAGAATATAACAGAAATTCTCTCACGCAGCTCTTGCTGTTTCTATTGCATGCTCACCTGAAGTGCTAAAGAAGTTGCCTAACGATCCCGGCGACATGCAACTCGTTTATTGGATTTGCAGTAAAGTTATTTAGGTATGTTAAAATTAACTCATGTTTTCCACACTCCAGATATAGTCAACAAGGTGTACAAGAACTCACGACCTTCATATACTCAATAATACATATTTGAAGTTAGTTTTTTTATTATCTGCATGTCCCTTTGTTCTTAATCTTCATTCACTGCAGAAAAAGTGTTCTCACGCTGTAAAGCTACGTGGAACTCTACACTACGTATAAAAACTGCTTGAAGTTTATTTATTGGCTCTTTCGGTTAATGAGGCTACACAGAACGTAGTGACCTAATTATAGCGGGGGAACAGTTCTGGCATCATTTCCAATCACTCTGTCGTCATTCGAATTGATGAAGTAAGGACATCTCGAAAAGTCCCAGAAAGTAAAGTCATGTACCTGCCGGAATTCGAGCGGAAACCGAAGAGATACCGGTCAGAAACGTCACAATTTGAGTCAACTTGCACAGCAGTTATTTGTGCATATTCACAACACCGACAAGTGCTTCAAACTAAATATGTGGATTTTAGTCGGATCTCTGTTAGAACACTGAATTGGCCTACCAGACCCACCCCCCCTTAGGAAGATGATACTGTCTGTGATTTGTGCTTCGTGTAAAACTATAATTATTTTGCACCGATAGAGAATATATCGCATTTGCCTGACAGATTTATTTTAAACGACAAATTATCGAATACCTGTTGAAATCAGTTGAGGGGCTTTGTAATTAGTGTCACCTCCCCATCATGAGTTCATACTCTGAACTTCGTGCGAAGCTTGACACTCTAAAGGTGTTATTACTGTCAGGCGAAGGTACAGTGCCATGAAGATATATGTGCGTGCATGTAAATGCTCGTGCAATTCGTTAACAGTAATGCCATTTTGGGACTCACGTTTATCTGCACTCGATGGAACCTGCGTCTAATAAAACAATATGCAGCAATTCTTAAGAAGATTCCCGTAGAATGTAGAAATAAGGAACTTGGCAAGCCAACCCAGGCTGCGTCTCTACCTTGTATTTTGGAGGGATTTGATTCGAATCTCAGCCGCGACATCGATTTTTTTTCCTTGGCACCACAGCCCCAGTGGGCCTAGGCCTACCTCCATGAACTCCTCCGTTCACTTCGGTTTCTCTCGATCTTACACATTCGGTAGGACTACTTGGGCGGGTGATAAGTTCGTCGCAAGGCCTCTACCTGTAGATAAACACTGAAAAACACACACAAACATCCATGCCCTGAGTGGGATTCGAACGCACGATCCCGGTTTCCAAGCGAGCGAAGACAGTACATGCCTTAGACCGCTCGGCTACCGTGACCGGTGGTTATAATTTTTATGTTTTAATAATCTGATTGACAAGATGTAATTCATGCGCTCCGAAAAATAAAAACTGGTAGGCACACACGCATTAAACTGTGCCTATAAATTACGTCACTTGAGATTCTCATATTGGCGCCTGTGACTGAAGCCCATGTCTTTCTCGACATGAGGACGTGTAATTTATTAGACATAAATCATAGTTTCGTAGGAACTTTTTGCCTCCATTTTCAGGTTAGATGATAGCGGCGATAGGTTTCCCCGAAACTTTGTAATTATTTACAAAATTTGTGATGTCACATCTCAGAAGAATATAACGATCTGCACCTGAAAGTGCGTATGGATATGTTTCGTGCTATAGAAATTACATACTGGGCGACGGAACTACAGTATGTGTAATAAACTGATACCCTTCTTCTGGATCGAGCCATGTGTCAGGTCAGATATGCATCCCCAAACTTAGAGACTTAGGATTTGATAATATGCTGTCTGATGAAAGCTACTTTACAGCTCAGTGGTCGGTGGTGGATGGGCATGGAGTAATGGTAGAGTGATGATCAACACGGGAAATTAGAGAAACGACAGAAGAATTCGTTTAGTTGCCATTTCGTCCGATCTACCTCCGAAATAAATTCACTAGGTTTGAACCAGGGGTTCCGCAGTGACAATTTGGCACCCACAGTCTGAGCTAAGATATGGCAAAATTAAGCAAATATAATTTTACAGTATGCGCTAATCTTTATAGAGATCAAAGCGTTTGAAGGAAATTTGTCATTTTACAGCTACTTACTTTGAATTTCCTCAGTAAGTCGGTTACGTGAACAGATATTTTGCAAGCTTGTTGTGGGTGCTCGTTAAAGATACCTTCAAGAAACGAGAAGAGAGACAAAGACAGAGACTTCCCTTTCTTGAGGGAACACTATACGGCAGATGATGACGTCAGAAAGATTATTAGCGTTGCTTTGTTGCCGCTCAATTTCCGGACAGGATGAAAAGCGCTGTGGTTCCAAGAGGGATGATACAAAATGAAAAATAATATACAACAAACGCAATATAAATATGTTTAAAAATATGTGAAGATGCATGAGAAATATTCCGGGAACGAAGCGAACAATAGATGCGATCCACACAGTAATTCTAGCTGGTTTACAATTTTGTATTGAGATATATGTATATTATAGTGAATAATTGACGTTTTAGTAAAATAAAGCTTATTTTGCTAATATATTTGTATACTGCAGCATTTCTACCAGGTAGCACAAAAATGTATGTTTTAACAGTCGTAATATTAAGCGGTTCTACTTTGAATTAAATTCATGTAATTTGTGTAGAATATACATTTTGGCATGAGTAGAGAACATTTTACTCAGACCCGTAGATTCGTTAACAAAAGATTCTTTCAGTGTCTAAGTATAAGAATTGTATTTATTAAAATTATGTTTTAATCAGAATCCGCGTAGAATCAATTACTCTCCAAAAAAATGTTTTCCATATTTGATCAGATGTTTTCCTGTGATATGACAGGCCACATATCTTCAATCCTTTGTTTCAATGACTCCAGGATTCAAATGATTCTTTGTAGTTTTGCACTCTAACTGTTGTTAGTTCGTAACAGACATGATAATCGGATGGACTTAATTTCATGCTCATTCTGAAGATCTAGTTAATTCAATTAAAACGTCACTGGACACTTTTAGAGTGGGTGTTAAGTTTCAAAGTGTCAAGTTTAATATTCAATATACAAATTTTAATATACAAAATTCGAGGTTTCCGTGTAATGACTGAATTGAACGGAATAAAGTTTTTATACACATGTTCAGTTATGTTCTACACGGCTAATATGATTTTTATTCAATCTTGTACAGCCATCCATTTTAACGTCCTTTTTGAAACGTCATTTCTCTCCATGCCACCAGACATACTGTACAGACGAGTAAAGCAAAAGACTGTTTAAACTGATGTACGTGTGTAACGTCGTTCTAACGCAGTAGCGGATTGTGCGTAATCACACGGGTGACAGTGGTGTCATCTGGAGAATGCAGCTGTAACTTAATTCACTCCTTTAACAAAGAAATGGGAGCAAAGAGCAGTATGTGTGAAAAGGGTGAAGAACATGAAGAGAGAGGTGAAAGATAAAACATAAAATAAACGATTACACATAATGTCGACGTGTTTTCTACGTGTAATTAAAATTGTGATGAATCGTACAAACTTAAATGTGAAAGAACATGACAGAAGATTCCCTTAGTGATCTTGTCATGCAGCGAATAAACTCAGAGAAGATATCCAAGTGATTCTGTTGAGTAAGACGCCAGATCAGCAAATATAACCTGTAAGGCATAATTTTAGGAGAATAACTGATTTCAGCATATATTATTTCAATGCGAAGTAGATATATTTCACCAAATATAAAATGGAAGAGGAAATTTAAGCCCATATGATGTTGCAAATTACAAGATCACTATTATATTCATATATTTTTAGAGATCCTATTTATTCTGGATAGGTTTATATAGTCATATCAAATGGGGCAATATTTAACTGGGATTAGGAAGAGATTCTGAAAAAAAGGCGTCTCTTCTACTTCAAGTTAATCTGCAGGCACTTCACTGCGGAATAGAGAGAAAGCTCTCAGTCAGGGGAAATGGTAACGCTCCCAATACTGGAACGAGAAGTCGAGTTGTTTCCATTTAAGTCACAAGCGTATCCAAGGAGGACTCAGCTCCACTAGTGAGTGAGTGAGTGAGTATTTGAGAGACTGCTCATGGTGAGCTTCAGAACTGAAAGATACATCGGACAGAATAAATGTATCTGAAATTCTGTGTGGGCTGAGACCCTCAGCAGTCTCTCCGCTAAATCGAGATACATTCAGTGCGTCATGTGCGAGGCGACAGAGAAGGAACTGCTACAACATGATAAATTCATGGAAACTTCTCACCTATTCCTCAGAGGAAAGCAGGAAGCCTCCATCTTAAAGTAGAATTCGACTCTGGGCCCCCATAAACTAGCCCTCAGAAGGGCTCTCTGATGAATGTATCGTTCGTTCCCTTCCGCCTGCTTCGTCTTCTCAGTTTCCTTAAACTATGATCTTTCTCTTCACCTAGAATTTTGTATTTACATTTACCTTGTTACCCCGCTCAGTTTAGTATAACTGTGCTTATACCTTTTTAAATCTTAATTTCAGTTCCTTTCTGCCTCATTTCCAGTTACACATTTTTAACCATTACATTGCTCTTACTGTATTCCATATTTATTTTAATTTAACTTTATTATAATACAGCTGCCAGTTTTGAAGCTACTCAAGAATTTTCCAAAATTTTATGGAATCCGATGGTTCGTTACAATTTTCACAAGAGCCCTCGACCGGTTTCTATCCTGAGCCAGATCAATCCGGCCCATATAATCTAATCGTATCTCTCTAATATTCATTTTAATATTAAACATCCATCTACGTCTTTGTCTTTGAAGTGCCCTCATTCATTCTGGTTTTCCCACAAATATTATATATGAATTCCTCTTCTTTCTCATTCATGCTAAATGCCCTGTCAACATTATCCTCCTTGACTTGATCATCTAATTATACACACTTGGCGAAAATTAAGAGTTATGAAGCTTCTTATTATTCAGTTTTCTCTAACCACCTGTCGCTTCATCCTTCTTCGGTCCTGTTCTTAAGGCCCTCAGTCCATGATCCTCCCTTAATATCAGAGAACAAATTTCACACCCATAGAGAACCACGGGCAAAACAATAGTTTTCAATATTCTAATTTTTATGGTCTTAGGCAGCACAGGAAAACAAAAGTTTCTGGACTTCATGGTGGCAAGCATTACCGAAATAGATCTCTTAATTTCCTCCTGAATCAGGTTTTGATAGTTACTCTCGTACCCAAATATCTGAAAAATTCTGAGATATCGTAAGTCGAAATGAGTAAGCCCGAAACGGCCTGTATTTGATATACACGTATTTCCACTCACGCTGCAACCAGCAATTTCTCAATTCTGTCAGAGTTCATAGAGACACAAAATATTTTATTTAATGTTCCATTAAGCATGCATCATATTCAACTATTACAAAGTCTGTAGTGTGTTCAGTGTACGTTCATTAACTGGCTCCTTCGGCGGAAGGAATTATACATACAGTAACACATACTAAAATGAGCGCTTCCATTATAGCAAGCTAATGATGAATTCGCAGCTGACTATTGAAGGAATATTACGCATGTATGCATACAAATTGCTAAATTTATCACCCAGTCATATCCTAATGGAGCACTAGATTAAACGAATAAAACGGATCTGAATTTAACGCAGTCTAATATAAATAAAGAGACTCTCTCTTATTTCATCTCCTTAACTACCTCACAGTTATTGAGGTTATGATTGACTGTTAAACATGGAAGTCGAAAGAGCACTCGTAACATTAGTCTTCTGTAACTATCTCTAAAACTACGTGGTTATAAAGGCCGTATTACTATTGTTATTACTTACTGATATTGTATAGACTGTCATATTTTTTATTTTGCTCTTTAATTTTTGTGTATTTCTATGTACTCGCTCCCTCGTTGGTGTCTCCACCTTATCGTGGTGAGGGGGTTTGAGTATGCCAAGGACCCTGAGAGCTATACCAGCGGTAGCGTAGCTACTGGCAGGGCCTCCCTTGCTGGACAGGTCAAAGGGTAGGCATCAGACGAAGAGAGACACCAAAAACTGATGCCGGAAGCAGCGTCATCAGCAGCGACTTGAAGCACAGAGCAAATGATGCTCGAGTTGGTTCAAGTTCGTATAGCAGCAGGCGTGACCAGAGTGGTTTGAACGGCTGCTGTACTGCGATGTGGAAAGCAAATGGAAAAACTACCACATTATCACTTTTC